>NC_055689.1:6132219-6174719 GCF_017639745.1 Melanotaenia boesemani | reverse complement strand
CTGAAAAACAGAGCAGTGAGATGAAAAAGTTTTTCGTTCACTCATTCAGGACTTTCTAAGAAATTTTTCTGCCAAACCAATTCCTGATTGAAGTGTGTTGGAGAAGGGTTGCATCTAAAAGTTGCAGGATGGTAGATCTCGAGGACCGGACTTGGGTACCCCTGACCTAACCCATCAAAACTACCAATACAATAATTTGTAATAATATTTTTACAGGTAATATTATTGGTAATAATTTGCAAAGAAAAAAACAAAATACAAACAAGTAAACAACCATACAAAGCAAAAAACAAGCTCTACTCTACTAACTCCCTCCTCTCCTCCAGCTTAATGTGACAGACTAAGGAACTGATTGTGGATTTTAGGAGATCCAAAACACCAGCGACACCTGTTTCAATACAGGGCGTCAGTGTGGAAAGGGTGAAGGATTACAGATACCCTGGAGTGCATATTGACAATAAACTGGGTTAAAAACACTTCTGCCTTTTTACGGTGGGCGGCTAAGGGGGTTTAACATCTGCCAAACACTGCTCAGGATGTTTTATGAGTCTGTGGTGGCCAGTGCTATCCTCTATGCTGCTGCATGCTGGGCAGCAGGCTGAGGGTTGCAGACACAAACAAACTGAACAAACTGATCAGCAAAGCCAGTGACGTGGTGGGATGGAGCTGGACTCTGACGGTGGTGTCAGAGAGAAGAATGTCCATAATAAAGACAATACTGAACGGTACCTCCCACCCGCTTCACAACCTGCTGATCAGTCACAGGAGGACGTTCAGAGAGAGACTGATACCACCTCAATGCTCCACTGAACCACACAGGAAATCATTCCTACCTGTGGCCATCACACTGTACAACTCCTCCATTTAGCAGCAACCACTGCTGTACATTTACATTTACTGTCTATCATATTGATAATAATGTACATATTCCTCACCGGCAGGATTTGTCCTGGATCTGTTTCTATGGATATTGTAACTAGTCTGTAATTTCTCTTATTGTGATTTCTATCTTATTTTTTCTTATCTTTCTTTATTTGGTATGGAGTGACTGTGTGCACACAGATTCCTCCCGGATTAATAAAGGATTCTGATTCTGATTCTGATTCCTGAGGCCACTTGGTTAGTTTCAGCCAAACTAATTAAGCTCACCAGGTCTTTGTCAGCAACACTCATGGGCCGCCTCCATAACCATGATCTCCAAAATGGCCTGAGAGAGAGAGAGAGTTTAGAAGCAAACAAAACAAAATAAAAAAACTAAATCACTGTTATGTCCAACTAAGTAGGATACATGTTTAGTTGATCAATACATCAACAAAAAAACAATGAAACTCAATAAATAAATGGCACCAATTTGAGTTTGAATATGTGTAACTTGAAACTGAGCACCTGCTTGGTTAGCGAGGTGTCTGCATCTCCCTCACAACTTTGAAGATCCCGCCACCTACAGTGTAAAGTCATCAAAAGATTCAGAGAATCAGAAGGAATCTCTGTGTGCATGGGACAAGACTGAAGGTCAAACAGGATGATGGTGCTCTTGAGTTCCTCAGGCAGCAATGCATTAAAAGCAGACATGATTCTTTACTGGAAACCACTACATGGACTCAGGAAGACTTCCAGAAATCAGTCTTTGAACACAGTTCACCCTGAAATCCACAAATACAGGTTAAAGCTGATCACTTTTATTTATGTTAGTATAAGTTGTTCTAATTTTTTATTTCACAAAACTCATCAAGGTTACCTCAGCGTTCATCAGAGGGAGCCAAGGATTTTTTAAAACATGCTAATAAAAGTGCAATGCAAACTTTTTTGTTGGGATCAAAAGGAACTGAGTCAAATTATGCCAGATAGACTGGACTCCTGTGAAGAATCTAGACCACGATAGAGTGAAACAGCTGGTTGTGGTTTGTTTCCACCAAATGTAGCAACAACACTATACAATCACCTCAATGTGTTTTGGCTTGTTTGACCACCACATCGTTCACAGGAGATACATGGGCCAGCAAACCCAGCCAGAGACGAATCCTCATGGTTTCCTACCTTGTTTTGTTCAAATCTTTTGTCAATCATATATATGCTCACTGTTTTGAAATTTCTTTAATGTCTTCATTACACAAATGACTGAGCCTGGACAGAAGTGGAAATAAACTACAACTTGATTTCTATTCCAATATTGTAGAACGATGCTGGAAATTTCAGTTATAATAAAACACAAGCCATAATGTCAATAATTTAGCGACAGTCCCTTTAATGTGGGTGTTTAAAGCCTTTGTAAAAACTTGCTATTTCCAAATGAACAAGCTAATGTTTAATATGGCATTGTGTTTCGTTACTGCAATAAAAGTTATGCTCTAATCTAAATGTGCCACTTTATTCAAATTAAAATCAGTATAATGTAATATTTCATAATTCTGATGTATTAGCTATAATTTAGTGCTGTAGTTAGCTGAAATGACGCTGGTACCAGTTAAATATTCAGGTGCTTGGTGACCAAGTAAAGTGACATCTATCATCAACAACAATGTTGAGTTTAACTGGTTGTCGAATCAATCAATCAATCAATCAATCAATCAATCAATCAATCAATCAATCAATCAATCAATCAATCAAAGAGGTTTATTTGTCACATGCACAGTTATACATAGTACAATTGTACAGTGAAATGTGTTTTCTGTACCTGCATCCTTTAAGAATAATAAAAAAAAAGAATAAGCTAAATATTTATAAAATAGAATAAAAATAGAATAGAATAAAAAAGGTAAATCTTAAGAGTTTAAATAAGATAAAAAGAATAGCAGCATACTTATGCATATTTACATACATCTTTACGTGTGCAAAATAGTAGTGAGAAGTGGCTTTTTGTTTTGTTCAGTGCTCAGCGTTGAGCAAACGGACAGCCAGGGGGAAGAAGCTCTTCTTCAGCCTCTCAGTCGAAGGAACTCCCGTTAATTTGAACCCTTGAAGAAAAATCTGACTCTTGACATGAAAAATGTCAGGACTTTTTTACATTGACTGTTGACCTGGTAAAGTAACCTCACACACTAGATCACCTTCTTCCACCTATGTACTATTCCCAAAACGAAGAACATCCTGTGATGCAGCGAAACTAGTGTAAGGGGAAGATCAGCCACCCCCCACAATATTTTGTTGTTACATAATTGTGTTCCTTTGTAATACATTTTATTTTTCAAAAATTGTATTCCCATCCCCATAAGACATAGCATGGACATGCCTGAGTTCCCTGCTTCACCACCAGAGAGAGTATCCCCTAAAGTGAGCAGGGCAAGACTGTAACCTGTCAGGGCGACTTACTGTATGAAATGCACCCAGACGGACGTGGTAAATGTCTGCTTACAGGTAAGTGCATATTGTATGCAACACAGAAGTGTAATATGATAGTCACAAGATCCGAGGGAATATGGGATTTGGCTGTTGACCCATATTGTGTTTGTATGTTGTTTTGTGAATTTTAGCTATTAAAATTAGCCGCAATGCTATCAGTTAGCATCTAGAGCTAATATACATGTAATGTGTGGATGTTGTGGCGTGGTTGTGAGTGCATGGTGCTTGTGCTTAAATGTAATCCCGAGGAAATGGTGGGAGTTATGGTCTTGTTTTATTTTGTTCATGAATTTTGATGTTAATATTAGCAAGACTGTAACCTGTCTGGCCCAGTCACTAAACGCACCCAGACGTGGTAAATGTGTGCTATGTCTGCTTACTGAGTTTCACTACAGGCTTTATAAAAATCCATGCGAGTGGGGTCATCCTTCTCAGGTGTGCAACACATGGATTTGTAACTTCTAGATTGGACTACTGCAATTTCTGATTATTGATCTGTCCTGAAAATGTTCTGAAAAGCCTTCAGCTGACCTGAAATGCTGCAGCAAGAGTTCTGATGAGAATTATCAACAGAGGCCATATTTCTCTATACTTTTCTCATTGGCTTCCTGTTAAATCCAGAAAAGAATTTAAAAGCCTTCTCACATATAAAGCTCTGCTCTCTGCTCTCTTTACTCTCCATGTAGAAATATCTGACATTGTCACTAATTTGTGTTTCTCTTCTTCTTTCCCAGCAGGTATCTCTGGCTTAGGGTTACAGTGCTTGTTGACCTCTCTTTCCTGTTCTCTTCACCTCAAATAGTCAGATGCAACGTGCTGGTTTCCTTATCTAATCCTAATTTGGATTATGTAAAACAATTATTCAAACTGAATTAGTGTGAATTGGATTGGATAGATTTTCTTATTTTTCCTTTCTAGAGAATGTGTCTTTTGTCTCGGCAGTCTCATCTACATCACCAGTCTTAAAACTCACCTCATACTGAATCCCAATACCTTTTACATGGAGCATTTTCTGATGCAACACTGAATATTCATGCAACTTTTCTTGCCATGAGTAGCCAAAGTGTCCTATTCAAATAATGTGAAACAGCCTTCATAAACGTGAGACGTTTTAAACGTGTGAGCTCAGCGTTCACCGACAGATTTAAAACTGAAAGTGCGCCTCCCTGATTAGCAAAGCCCACTTTGGAAATGCAGCCTAAAGGTTTAGACTGCAGTCAGATTAAGAAAAGAGAGAATGGTGGTTTTCTCCTCTCTAAGAAGATTACCCGAGGAAGGGGTGAGATGGCAGTCAGAGTGTTTAAGAGTAAAAGGACAAGAAGAGAATTGAAGATGAAGTGGAACTAAAGGAGGGGATACACAGTTTAGCCACCTGTTAGCCTCTTCATATCACTCTCCTTTCTGTATACCCAATTTAACTATATTTCATTTTTTTAAATGATTGCTAAAGTTTTTTGGAAACCTTGTGTAAAGCTGAACTATATTTCATCGTCAAACAATTTCTACCTTTTGTTGTTTTGCATGTGTATGTGCAGTTGTAAGCCTGATTGTACGTCCCACTCCTTTTAGTTCCTGCTGGTGGTTTCCAGGAGGGCTTTGATGTGTATCTGAGCAATGCACTATTAGAGGGATTTCCCCAGGCCTGACAGCTCAGAGAATACGCTGCGAAAAGGCAGTGCCACTGGGCTAAAAGAATGCTGGAAACAGGATTAGGATCATATTCTGGCAGACCCTGTCACCTCCTCAATGGGCTGAGGTTTCTAATGCTGGCACTTTTCATTCTTGCTGTGGTTAAAACCTTTAACAGAACCATGGAAAGGAGGGAGGAAAAGCACTGATTGAATGGTACACTGTGATTTTTGTGTGGGGGTCTTGATCCGAGGGGCCGAGTGTAGCAGAGAGGAGGAGAGTCAAAACAACAACCAAAAATCCCCAACTGATTCATGCTAAAAATGTGTAAAACTACCCCTCAATTCACTCTGTTATACTAAACAAGTACCTTTAATTTACACACTATGTAAAAACTGCATTATTAGTGGCAGACTTTACATGGTGGGGGTAACAGGGAGTGAAAGACTTTATCAGGGAGTTCATATACTAAGTAAAGAAATGATTGTCTCTAACACACTCACATACACTGCTGTGATAATTAATTAAGCTCCAGGATCTGCTCCCCTCTGTTTGTGTGATTGTTCACATAGGAACTAATGACACTGCTCTTCAACAATCTGAGTTGACCAAAGGTGTCTTTAAACGGGGGTGGCATGGCCCAGTGGGTCAGTAGGGTTGCTGGTCCGATTCTGGCCTGGAGAGCTCATGTCGAGGTGTCCCCGAGCAAGACACCGAACCCCAAGTTGCTCCTGATGGGCCGTGGTCGAGCGCCTTGCATGGCAGCTCCCGTGTGTGAATGTGTGTATGAATGGGTGAATGTGATGTACATGTAAAGTGTTTTGGGTAAAAGCGCTATATAAGTATTATACCATAAGTACAAACCATTTAAATGTCTTTTTAACGTCCTAACTCAATGTGGTATGTCTGTATTCATCTCAGGTCTGAGATGTGGGTCGTGGCTCTGGCCGTTTCAGCAGGCTCCTCAGTCTTAACACCTGCAATCTGTGAATCTGTGACCACAGCACAGCGATAGTGTACATTTCTCTGCATGTACGTCTTAGAACACAGCAAAGTCTTGAACACTTTTCTTTTAAAAACACATTTCTGATAGCTATCAGAATGTGTTACTTTACTGTAACTGCATTATAATGAACTCAGAGTTCAATAAAAGTGTTTTCAAGACTTTGCTCGTCTTCTAAGGCCTGGTACACACACAAGGATTTTTTTTAATCTTATGAGATTTTTTTTATCAGACATTAACAGTCTTCTAAGGTCTTCTAAGGCCTAAGGATCCTCCTAAAGTGCCTAAGGATACTGTGTGTGGTGTGCTCCGATAACCTAATCACAGAACAACACACACATGACGATGCTGTCCTCGAAGTGATCTACAATCTAGTCCTCCGA
Source organism: Melanotaenia boesemani (assembly GCF_017639745.1). NCBI lineage: Eukaryota > Metazoa > Chordata > Actinopteri > Atheriniformes > Melanotaeniidae > Melanotaenia > Melanotaenia boesemani. The sequence continues at coordinate 6,168,365 of NC_055689.1, read as the reverse complement.
GCCGGACATGTCACATGATCAAACATAATATAACAAAAACGTAGAAGAAGAACCATAGCAACAACCTGAAAACACAACACAACAAAAAAAAAAAAAAAAAAGCCAGAACTGAAAAAAATAACAGACTGGAGAAGGCGAGAACACAGGCTTAATTTACTTCCCTGTTACCCAGCCAGCTTGCTCTCTGATTGGCTACATTCTGGCCCACGTCGCCATCCACACTGTCAAAATTCATGAGTCGTCGGCCTTCCTCACACATATGAAGATATCGGGTCATAAATATTGAACATCTTCAATATTTCTGACTCTTGGTTACAACCTGTTTCATAGCGGATTTTCGGGACAAATCTGCTCGTAACACACCTCAGAACAAATGGTAATTGGACAGGAAAATCTTATAAGGCTCATGATAATGGGGCGTTTGCCAGGAATAGGCAAAATCAGGACAAAAACAGCCCGAAAATCCTTATGTGTGTACGAAGGCCTAAGATGCACATGCAGAATGCTCCCTGCAGTCACAGATTCTGATGGGTCACAGATTTTGGTGAAACATCCATCTTTGTAAAGGTGTTTCTATAAACTTGTAAAAGTGTTTTATTGGATGTACACCCTGGATCTGGTCTTAACCTATGGTCTGTCCACCGGTGTGTCCTGGCTGTGTCAGACCACTAGTGTGTGTGTGCTTTTTTAATATCAGCAACAGGAGGCCTAGGTGAGAACTATGAGGAACCGATATATAACTTCTGAAGCAGCTGCAAATTTTATTAGCACTTTAAATCAAACTCCTGCTCAGATTTTACCTGATTCATCTGATTTTATTGTTGATAATTTTAACAGGAAACAGAAGACAACCACTGATGCAGCAGCTTCATATAAACAAAAACAATGAGATCCAAACCTACACTGCTGTGGAGAAACCAAGATATCACAGACCTCAAAAGAAATGGCAGGAGAGCAGAAAGGCAATAGAGGAAAACAGAATTAACTATTCACTTAGAATTTTTTAAAGAAATACTCAACTCTACAATGAAACAGTTAAACAGGCCAGGACATTTCACTTTCCCAATCTTATTTCAGATAATAAAAACAAAAAACCCCAAATTCCTTTTTAAAACAGATCTTTTAATCAATACTACTGTCAAAAGATGCATGTGAGAACTTTGCAGACCACTTCAGAAGTAAAATCCATGCTATTAGATCCATCCTTTTACCTCAATACAATAGGATGTTAATTTTAGATCATCTGAAACATTGTTTTTAACAATGGAAAGTTTTGTTTTGGTTGATGTAACAACCTGCCTTTAAATGACTTTCCCACATCACTTTTGAAAACATTGATTCTTTGAGTGTGAGCTCCAGACCAGTGCTCTCCCATCTGCCTGTACAGCAGCAGTGATTTGCAGTGGTGAGGTCCTTTCTGAAGAAGATTAATTTAGACAAAAAATTCTTGATAACTGTATCTAACTTACTGGTTTTAAGTAAGATAATAGAAAAAGTTGTTTTAATCAATTACACAAATTTTTGAATAAACACAGTATTGTAGAAAAGTATCAATTTGGTTTTAGGACAAACCACAGTAACAAGACAGCCCTTTTAAAAAATGTTTATGGTCTCAGGTGTGACTTAGACTCACAGAAACTTTCTATCCTGTCTTTACTGGATCTTATTGCTGCTTTTGATACAGTTGATCACCAGATTTATTAGACAGGCTCAGAAGTCTGGTGGGCCAATGGTTTTACTCCTATCTCACAGATCGAAAATTTTTGGAAAGTGTGGAAACATGCGGTTCAAGGACTCATAAAATTCAGTGTGGGATTCCCCAAGGATCAGTCTTAGTCCCATTTCTTTTTAATCTCTACATGTTGCCTCTTTGGGTTATCATCAGGAAACATAGCATTGACTTCCACAGCTATGCTGATGACACACAGCTTTACATCGCCGTGTCTCCTGATGACCTGGAGCCAGTTAATGTCCTTTAAAACTGTATTTTAGATATAAAGTCATTGATGGCAGGGAATATCCTGCAGGCTAACCAGGACAAAACTGAAGTTTTAATTATCAGTCCTGAAGACATGAAAGGATATTTTACCTAAATTATTTAATTTTAGACCTTAATAGTGTGTGAGAAATTTGGGTGTTCTTTTTGACTCTGAGCTGGATTTTATTCCACACATTAGAAATGTCACAATGACAGGATTTTACCATCTTTAAAACATCACCAGAGTCGCCCATTTCTCTTGCCAGCACGGAGAAACTGGTGCATGCTTTTATTTCTAGTAGAAAAGATTACTGTAATGCCCTGCTCTCTGGTCTTTGCAAAAAGAGTATTTCAATTCTACAATTGCTCCAGATCTCTGAGGCACGTTCTGACGAGGACCAGAAGGCGGGAACACATTCCAAAAGTTTTGAAATCGCTGCATTGGCTCCGCGTGTGTTTCAGGATTGATTTTAAGGTTGTTTTAGTCATTTATAAATATACTTTAATGGTATTGGGACTTCTTATTCATCTGACCTTCTTTTAAATTATGACCCCTCGCGGACCCTGAGATCCTCTGGTACCAGTCTTTTAGTTCTTCCTGCAGTTTAAGTCTAAAACCTACAGCAAGTCCTCGTTTCATTATTACGGCCCTCATCTGCAAAACAGTCTGCCAGAGAACTCAGGCCTGCAGAGACTGTTGATGTTTTTAAAAAGAGGCTCAAGACCCACCTGTTTAGCTTTTAACTGAATCCTTATTTTAGTTATTTATTTGTGCTTTCATTTTCTTTTATTTATTTTCATTTATGTTTCTATTTTATCTATTTATTGGTGTTTTGTCTCTGTTAAATTAGTTTTATTTCAGTTCATTATTTTTATGTATCTTTTAAACTTCTGTTTTTGTCTGTTATTGTTTCTAGGTTTATTTGATCTTTGTTTTAACGTTTTAACATTTTTAACTCCAGTGTTTTCCTCATGGGGATCCACCACACTGGGGGCTTTGCCTGCTTGGTCTGCAGGGTTGCTGTTGCAGCGTTTCCCCTGTCTGCAGGGCTCCAGACTAACTTTTTTAAGAGGAGCACAGTGGCCCCTAACTTAAATTTTTAGGAGCGCAAGCAGAAAATTTAGGGGTGCACACTGAAATCGCCTTGTATAGCAAATATTCACATTTCCTCTCATTTTCACTGTATTAGTGATAAATACTTGAACAGTAAATTCAGAAATTACAACGTTTACAATTCACATTTTTTTGCAGTTGACGTAACATTAAAAAAAAAGTCTTACTGGCTGCACTAATACAAAAGAAGTAGACATAGAACTTGTCAAATCAAATCAAATCCAATGAGATTTGATGATTTGATTTTTACTTTATAGTCGAAGCAGAAAGGCAGCTTTGTCCCCATTATCCCCCATAGGGCATGGTATGACTGGTCCATGTAGTTCCTGGTAATAAACAGCTTCAGATACTCAGATACCCCTCTCCAACCACTGTTCCCACTCCTCAGTAAGAAAAGTAGCTATTGGCTATCCTAGAAGTTGCTAGTTAGTACATATAGTTGTAATTGATGCTGCCATAAAGACGGATGTAGAGGGAAAGGCAAAACTGATAAAAAGACAACCTAAAAATCTTTAGGTTAATATTAATAATGATAATAATAATAATAATAATAATAATAATAATAATAATAATAATAATAATAATAATAATAATAATTCTGTCAATATTTTCTTTATTTTTTTAGTTTAGATTTTTTTTAAGTGTATTTTGTTCTTTAATTAGGAGTCTGGAACATTTCACAACACTTTTAACTTTTTAAATATTTTTGTAGACACTCTTCATTAATAGACATCACTATCTGACGGTAAGCTGGCGCAGGATCCTCCAGCAGCAGCTTTGCATGTTTCCTTTTCAGCCTGGTCATGAAACAGAGCTGCTGCTGCTGTGATAAAACCAAGCCTCATATGAGAGGGGTCTGCACAGCACCCGCTCATTGGGAAGACTAAACTACGTTCATTCACGTCAGTCTCCAAAAGTCTCCAATAATACCAGAAAAACTCACTAGATTTGTCGCTAGTCGCTTTTTAAATTTATTTATTTATTTTTTAAAGTCGCTAGAGGGGTCTGAAAACTCACTAAATAAAACGACACAGTCGCTAAGTTGGCAACACTGAGGAATAATAAAGTCCCCCAAGATCTTTTCACACATAAGCCAATCACAGTGGTCGTTTGCCAAGATGGCGGGCACCCTGTTGCCATGGCAACAGGTGTTCAATTGACTTTTTTGCTCGACTTGGGTTGTTACACGTTTGTGCTGAGTTTCGTCTTCCTACGTCGAAGTAGACGTTCGGGACCCCATTCATTTGGGGATTTTTGGGGTGTCTAGGTGGCGCTGTTGAGCCACTTTTGCATTGAAGTATATGTGGACCTTAGAATATCGCGATTTTCGCCGGGCTTGACGTGTGTGCCAAATTTCATAACTTTTCATGGGTGTTTAGGGGGTCAAATTTGGCCTCGAAGCGCTTAGGAGAAGTTGTTTTGAAATTGATGAGGTTATAGAGTTATGTACAAGTTAGGATGAAATTATTTTACATTTAAAAAGGTTTTAAAAGTTTCAGTGTGACTGTTTTGTTTGTTTTTTACATATAGTTTGTCAACTCTGTTATTCATGTCAACTCTGTTAACATCAACGTCAATTCTGTTTGCTTAAGATTTTGTTTAAAAAGAGTTTCAATAAATACATTTAAATGTTAACAACTTGACCAGAATCTTTGTCATGACTAATAGTCTCAGTACATGAAATTTCAAAGTATTTCATTAATGTTTAACACTATATTTAGGGAAAATGTAAGCTGTAAGCATAGTAACTTTTCATTTAAATGTGTTGATGTTTTTAACTGTGGTAAAATCTATTTTTAACTTAGAAGACTTAAAATTGAATAAATAGATGTAAAGACACAAGCTCTTTTTGGGAAGATATGGTTTAAAATCATATCACATTTGAGTATTGTAAATATTTGACCCAACTTGTCTATAACAGAGTTGACCAATTTAGCTATTTGGGCATTGCTTTTCATATAAAATAAATTAAATCTTACAGGATTAAGCTCAGCAAATCCTGTGAATGTTAAATTAAAAGCATACTCTATGAGAATGTAAAGGTTTTAATAGAAATGCTCACTCTAAGTTTTTGTTTTAGTCAAATCTCAAAATGTAACAGTAATTCTGAAATGACCCATATATATATATATATATATATATATATATATATATATATATATATATATTTATATATATAAATTGTGGAAGGAATTTTACTTATTATGCTCTATATATAATATAATCACAACTATAATTACTTCCTTTACTATATTTATTTATAAATTGTGTTTACACTGATTGTTACAATATTACACTTTTTACATTGTACATTTTTACTCATCATGCTTTCATTAACTTTTAAGGTTTATTCTCTTCATATACATGCTCTGTTAAAAGTTCACTACGAGGGTAAGATGACCTTTATCTGGTCCTTCCTCAGACCCTCAGTCAGACTGGTTCTGGTGGAGACACAACTGTGTGAGGTTGTTTTGATGCCAGTTCTTGGAGTTGTGTGTCCACCCAAGGTCTTCAGGAAAGAGGATTCTTTCTACAGAAATTTATAACTATTGTTTTACGTCTTGCCTCCCCAGAGTCTCTCCCGACTTCATGCGACTCGGGACGACCACTCTCATTACTTGCAAGTAATTCTGTATTCAATACTTCTCCTGTAAATAAACGTTATATACTTTTACTCGTTCCAGACTCTTGGTAATTTTTCTACAACAATGTATATATATATATATATATATATATATATATATATAGAGAGAGAGAGAGAGAGAGAGAGAGAGAGAGAGAGAGAGAGAGAGAAAAATGTGGATATATACAGTATGTGGTTATATGTGGATATATATGTGTGTGTGTGTGTGTGTGTGTGTGTGTGTGTGTGTGTGTGTGTGTGTGTGTGTGTGTGTGTGTGTGTGTGTGTGTGCAAAAATGTGTTGACATGAATCTGTATTTTTATTAGATAATTAGGAGACTACTTTAAATTTTACCCAAAATTGGTCTTTTGGTCAGGCTTGAAAGACATTTCTGTCCTCCTCCAGTCAGGCTACCTGTGCCCTCCGGCTCCGACTCTGAGCCTCATATGCTTTTAGGTGATGGATTTTTTTTCAGAGTACACACTCACTCAGAAAAACATGTTGACTGGCTTAAAGGAAGTAGATGGAGATTCATGTGTGCCTTAGTGTTAGTGGTGAACACAATCCTGAGTGTTAAGAGATGGAAGGATCTGATCCAGCATGAAGGGCTCAACAAACTTGACCCTGCAGCGGTACAATCAAGCAATCCCTGTTCAACCTGCAGGGTGTGTGTGACTGTGTTTGGGGGAGGGAAGGGTGTTAAGAAAAGAGGGAATATTCGAAAAGGGAGTGTTGTTATGTTCTTCGCTCTGGAGCCCCATGGGTAAGAAATCCTGCCATGTACTACCTGAAAAGATTCCTCCTTCTGGATAACAAGGACATACACTTTGGATGTATATCCACAACACAGTCCTATTAGTCTCACAAGCCTGGTTGCCCTTGGCCGAGGACACACCATTTGTGATGTAATAAAACACAACAAGGTTAGGGTGAGATGTTACACCCATATTAACACTGCTAATCTGGTGAGATCATTATCCTCTTCTATCCGATTTTTAGGAAGCGGTAATTCGTAACAGTCAGAGAAATTGCCCATTGCAGCAGCAGAGGCGCATTAGTCATTTACACACACGCAGAGGGGAAAATATTTGCTCAAGGCCAATTTAATTAACAGCACAACAATGTCACAGTTACACACTCACTGTACATGTAAAGTTTACAATGGGAAGAGGAAGGGCACTTTTTTTCTAAGAGGATGTGAGATGCCCAGTTTTCTTCATGTGTGTGAGGGTGAGCTGATAGTGGGTGGGGGTCTGTACATTTTGACAAACCATGCTGTTAAAGATATAATAGCGGCATAATCACCGCCCCGGGCCGTCATTCTTCAGGATAATGGGCTGCTTATTCATTGGGGATGCATGATGTCTCCACGCTGCCTTTTATTTTTCACATATTTCAGATTACATTATTCCCTTTCCTTTTCTTTTTGCTCCGGCTCTCAGTCTTTTTGCAAATTCTCATTTTGATTTTTTTCTTTGGACCTCCTCTTCACCCCTTCATCTTCTCCATGCTTTGTTCTTTTTTTTCTTTCTTTTTTTTTTTACTTTGTTTCCTTTTAATTGATTTTCACTTCTGAGATTAATATATTGAATAATAGGCTCTGACTTGGTCTTTAAGAAATCACCAACATTAAAACCCGGTTATGTCTTAAGTCTCTAATCAGGCTAGGAAAAGGGCTGAACATAAAATAAACCTTAAAAAAAGGCAAACAAACAAACAAAGAAAAAAGCTTATTTGCTAATTTTTACAGCTAAAATGTTATATATATATATATATATATATATAAAAAGTAAAGGGGCATTTGTAAAAGCAAAAGGCCAGTAATTTTTTTATCAACACTTTTCTGTGTAGGAAAATCCTACATTGTGTGACTTCAATCATCGATGCATCAACACTTATACGTGATTAAACTAAATGAAGAACAAAAGTACTCGCCCTCCAAATTGCCTTAATGAGGATTTCACTCTGACCTGAGCCTGATTATTTCAGTGTTGCATGTTTTAAAAAAAGTGATAACTTAGTGGCTTTTATAATGAATGATGTTAAAAAAGATGGTTTGATTATGACTGATCTGGTGAATCTGACACCTGTTGAATTGTATTTTTTCTGAGATTGATCTTGTGAGAGTTGAAGACCCTCTGATAAAGGCTATGTGCCTACACATATCAGCATAGTTTTCTGTGGTGTGAGTAGAATAAACATCTCAAATATGAGTACTTTTGTTCTCTTTCACCTGGAAATTTTTACCTGCTACCTGTTTTGGTTCTTTTTGCAATCGTTGGATTTTGGGTTTGGCCAAGTTCAAGCACAACTTTTAACTAGAGCCAAGACAGCACATGACTCCTGCTTTAGCGTATTTTTACTGACTCCCTGCATATTTTAGAACTGATTTTAAGATTTTACTCTTGACTTTTATTAGATCCTCTCAGAGGACTTTTAGTTGGTGCAGACTTGATATAAGACCAGAGGTGACAGCATTTGTGAGGACATCAGGTCAGCAGAATCAGCGTCTTCATTTAAATCTCTGCTTACAACAAACTTTTACTGGAGAGACTTTCCTGGTTTCACTTGACACTACTGATTATTTTTACTCACGGTGCCTGGTGGTGGGTTGCTGCTGATCTTGGCCCGCTGGAGCCTGTGCCCCAAGGGCTCTGGCAGCTGCCTTCCTCTGCCGCCCTTAGGGTGGGTCTGGGGTGGTCTTTGTGGTGGGGGGGGCTAGGGTTCGTGCTCCGGGGTTGCTGCTGATCGCCAGGGCATCTGGGCCACCCTAGTCTGCCTCTAGCCTCTGGAGAGGCGTGGTCACATTTGCACGATCACACTCATCTCTGCTCACTCCTCATTCCTCATCCTCTGCATGCTGACACAGTCATTGAGGTGTCCACTGGGTTTATACACTAATACACTTTGTGTGTGTTTCTGGTACTTTGATTGTTGTTGTCATACATGTTGTTATCTTGGTTATTTTGTTTTACAAACTCCTGATGATTGTCAGCTTAGTTTACCTAAAAGCTGGAGGAAATTCTCTGTTGTGTTTCTGTACAGGTGTAGCAGTTGGTTGTCTGGTGTTAGGTTGGATTAAAGGTTCATTGCTTCTTTCTACTGGATCTTTTTTCCACTTTCCTTTTTACTTCTGTTCATTATTCTCATTTTTATCTGTCCCCTTTGTCAGGTCCAGCAAGATTATGTTAAATAAATAAATATATTATCAAGAGGAGCCTTATAAAGCTCGCCTTGCAAAGCAAGTTATTTCAGCACAACACAGCAGCCAGACCATCATTCTGCTGCTACCATGCTTGACAGGACAAGTTAAAAAAAAAAAAAAGCATAATGACCATTGTCAGCCCAGATACAGCACTGGCCAGCTGTCTCATTAATGCACGTGCGCACACCGTGTACGTAATAAAAGACACGTTTATTTGATCAATATGTCTTGGACTGAAAGTTTTAATTAATCAATAAAAACTATTGTTTTGTCACATACCTTGCTCTGCAATCAGCTCTAGCGCGTCATATTCCAGTCAGGCGCTCCTCACAGTAACTGAGATGCACCAGTTGCTAAATACTGGTCAGAGGCATCCCCTGTGCCGGTTTCCACCTATCTTATTTACGCTGTTTGTTTCGGATTTTCGTCTTATATCCTGTCACATCTTAACCTCATCTGGCGTTCTTGAGGTTTTGCCAGTTGCGTTTACTGTCTTCATTTGAATACTGATGTACGCCTGTTATCAATTGCGCCAACATTCTTAGTTGATCTCCCGCAAATCACAAAAAGAAACAACAAGCGCGGTTTATTTGCGCGCGCAGGCAATTTGACGCTCTTTCTCGTGAATCTTAGTAAATCAGGTCCTTAAAACAGCTGAGAGCATCCAATTTAATTTGCACATGTATACAAAAGAAACTGTAATTGAAGTGGGATGAAGAAGGTCCAGTCTGAACACAGATGGGAGGTCAAGAATGAGCAGGTGGAAAGGGTCTGAAATAACAGCATATTAATGGGAAAATAAGTCAAATGACAGAAATAAACTTTCAAATGGGTTAATGAGGATGAAGTATGGATAAAAACATCTCTGTATAATAATACAGTGTAGAATAAGGACTTGGTCTCGTCTAATACAAGCAACATGACAGGCTCTGGGAGCCTCAGTGATGTGCAGACATGGACGTGGAAGATGTTGACCAGGGACAGGTGGAAAATAAATGAGAGGAAAAACAGACAATATATTTTTAAAAGATTATCATAAAAACAAGATAATATAAAACATTTATGAATCGATAATGCTTTGATTTATCTTTTTTTTTATAGTGAGAGACAGGAGCTTATCATGCAAATAAAGCTTGAAATGGAGGAACAGGATCTCTAAAAATTAAAAGAGTATCAGGTAAGGTATCACGGTTTTACGTGATAAGTTTTACTGTAAAAACGTGAAACGTATCACATTATAACATAATGCGTTTTTTGTGTGAAAACGTGGACTATAAACCTGTCTTTGTGTGGGGAAACTGTGCCTGCTATGATCAGAGAAATGTCTACTTTACTAAAAGGGCTCAAGTTGTACTTTATTGGAGAGATCTGGTGAAGCTTGGAGGACACTGCGGTGTTGTTGACACGTCTTTGTGTCGGCAACTTGTTTCTCCCCGTCCCAGCGGTGCATATAGCCTTTTCATTTTCATTTTTATTTTCAGAAGACAGTCATAATCACTGCTACATGTCATTAACCAAAAGCAGCGCACACACTTTACGGTAACTCCGACACACGCACGCACGGTCTCTCTGCGCGCAGGCAGCTGACGCCCCGTGTTGCTCAGAGTAGAACAGAGTAGAAGAATTAATCCTTGACTAAAATGTAGGTTTTTCCAATATTTCTAGGTCGCAACATTATATGCATACAGTATGTTCTTAGGATCAAACTTATCACGTTATGGCAGTTGCTGGGATGATGCTGCATTATGATGTAGAACAACATATAGAAGAACATTACATGCTGCATTCACTTGCACTTGAGCATTTGAGGATTTACCCAGAAAGTTTACAATAAAAAAATTGTTAGAATTTGATTTTAAATTCTTGGACTGTCGGAAAGTCGTATTTTATGGGAGGAACATGACCCCCACCACTCTGGCCCCATCCTTTCAGGAAAGTCGCATCTGCAGCCTGTAGCTCTATTGCAGATGTTTGCACGCCAGTCCTGTCTGTGTAAATACCCATTACACATGGTAAAGCTCTTAAAACAATGTTTTTATTTGCAGTTATTTTACAACACTAGTTCAAGTCTACATTATTGGGAAGAACAGAGGGGAAAAATAACAACATTGATGGTCCAGTCACCCCCTTCTCCATCATTATAAATCTATTCTTCAAGTATAACAGAAACAGTCAGAGGAACATATTTAAAAACAACAGCAGAACTCAAAGAGTCAAGACAGACGTACACAGAGGACTCGGTTCAGTTATTTACTCAGGTTTTAAAAAACTTTTCAGCCTGAATTAATTACAAAATACAGAAGGCGACACTTTTCCAGTAATTCGGATTTCTTTAGTTGCTTTGTTTAAATCTCAAATCAAATAAATTTAACCAGGATCGGCAGCCGGACAGGAGGGGCTAGACAGGGCTGTCATTGAGCTCAGCAAAGACAATCTTACAATCCATAATTATTAACACAACATAATAGGGACTTTACAATTACCTTACCAGTAAACATTGATAGATAGACATTTTTGTATATTATATTTTAAAATAATGGTTCTTTTTTTTTTTTTTTATGATTTTCTCTTTTGTGTGTGTGTGTGTGTGTGTGTGTGTGTGTGTGTGTGTGTGTGAGAGGGGGGGGGGGGGGGGGGGGGGCTTAGAACACATTAACAGAAAATCTGAGAGATGTGTGTGACTCTCTTTATCAAGTGCTAAAAGTTAGTGTGACTATCATGTTTCCTCAGACTGAATGAGGGTGAGACGCAGTAAATGCTGAGAAGGTGAGAATGTAAGTCCTGAAATGTTTATCAACATCTTCTTCGAAAATGGATGAAAACAGTTGTTTTTCATGTGCAGGCTGTTTATATTTAGAAAGGCTGTTTTAAATGGTATGCTTGTTCATACATGTGCCCCAGCTTTCCTTTCAGCCCCTGGGCCAAATGTAATTAAAAGCTTTTAAAATGTACTCACTGAAATAATTTTCTCATTATCAACGTAGCCTCTGCAGAAAGCAGCATATCGCTGCCCATTTAACTGGTAAATTACTGACTTTTAATTACACTGGGGACTATGTGGTTTGGGTTTATTTTCATTAATGTGCTGTTTTGTTGTTCACGCTGTGTAAAAGTGATTTCCTCCAAAGTGCCTCATTTATACACATTATCCTTGAAAACTGCTTGCAAAGTTGTTTGTATTGTCATATAATACTGAATACATCCATAATCACATTTTGAGTTGTTCTCTTTTTAATTTTTAAGACCTCGGGATTCAGCTTAACATGTCATCAGGACACTGGCCCTTTTAGCAAAGACATTCATTTCAGCTGCACCTGAGTGCAGAATTGTTCAGTAAAATATGTTTTTTCTTCCTTTTGATTTAAAAAGGGTGTACTTTGGAGTTATAGGCTGCAAAAGACGGTATGATAAGCTAAAAAATATATTATAGAGATGTTAGACCGACATCTGTACCATTCAGGGAGTTTGTTTTTTTTCTTTTTACTGACATGTACCCAGTTACTGCGATGGACTGGTGACCTTTCCAGGGTGTACCTGCCTCTCACCTACTAAATGCTGGGTTAGGCTCCAGCTTCCCCACGACCCTTAATGGACAAAGCGGTACAGATAATGAATGAATGAATGAATGTTCTCAGTTACTGGCGTAGAGCTGCGTTAATGGTTCCTAAAGATCTATCACAGTCACAGAGACATGCAGTAGGTGATGGCCGAGGCTCTGGCCTAGTTTACACTGGCCTCCAAGCAGTCATTATCTCAGTTAGACAACGTGTCCAGTCCCAGGGAGGCGGCATGCTGTTTGGCCCTCAGACGCAAGTTCTCGATGCTTGTGGTCTTGCTGCTGTGGCTGGTGAGGCCGCCTGCGGCTGATGCCTGCAACAGCGGACTGTTCCACACCTGCTGGGCGTGATGGGACAGGGACTGGTAATAGGACTGGCAGGGCAGCGAGCCCAGTGGAGCAGGGGGCATGTTGACATTCATTCCCAAGTAGGGAAGGGAGGAGGGAGCACCAAGGTCGAAGGCTGGGTAGTGCACCAGGTTGTTGGTGGCAGCCATGTGCTGGCGGAACTGCTCTTGCAGGCGGAACAGGCTGAGAGGGGAAGAAGAGTAAGAGTGGCTCTGGGAGAGAGGAGCACTGTTGGCCAGGCTGCTGCTGGAGCAGGAGGAGGGTGTCACTGATGGAGAGACCAAGGGAGAATCTGTAGGAAAAAAATCTGATCAGCTGGAGACTAAAATTCTCTGGTTTTTTCCCTAATAGAAATAGAAATTTCTTAATAGTAACATCTCTTTACCTGGTTTGGGGCTGAGTCTTTTGCAAACTGGGGAGGTGTCCCCAGGCGTTGGCGCCCTCTCACACTTCATCTCTTCTGTTTGAGGTTTACTCTCATCTTCCTTATCTGTGACATTATCCTCCGTTGCCGACTCGCTGCCCGAATGCTCCGCTGAGGTAACGTTTAGCTCCATGTCCAGAAGAACAGGACGAACTGCAGGACCCTCTGTCTCCAACGAAGAGGAGGAGGAGGAGGAGGAGGAGGAAGGAGGGACCTGGGTATCAGGGAGGATGGTGGCTGAGGGAGGTACATCCTCCTTCTCACTCGTTCCTTCTCCCGACACCTCCTTCTGCTTCTGAAGCTGCTCCTTCTGGAGGCTGCGCTGCTTCTTGCGGAACTTTGCTCTGCGGTTTTTGAACCAAACCTGGAGGCAGAAAAGAAAACCAAAAGATTTAGAAAAGCTAAATCTGGGATGAGCAACAGTATGCCAACAAGAAGGCTTTAGTGAGAGTTATATTTGACACATTTTACATCATTTACAAGATTAAGATAAATAATTCAGATTTTCCTTTTTGCAGGTACATATTTTTGTTATGACTAATAATTTCTGAAAACTTGAACTCTTTCAGATTAACTGTTTTAATTAAAATATTATTTCTCCTTTTGCATCATCCTGTTATATATTTTGTTTAATATTCTGAAATAATAATAAACTTGAACATCATAAAGCTCATGCAGAGTCGAACAGTAGGGCGATATTAATCAAATAGTTTATTTAATGTAAAAACGCCTTATAATTACTCTTAAACAGAAATGTTCATCTTCCATCTTACCTGCACTCGGGCCTCGGGGAGGTTGGTGCACATGGCGAGGCGCTCCCTCATCACCACGTCCGGATAGTGGGTCTTCTGGAAGGTCTTCTCCAGCGCTTCCAGCTGCTGTGCGGTGAAGGCCGTGCGGCTCCGGCGCTGTTTGCGGTGCTGGGAGCCGTAGCGAGCCTCTAAGATGATGTCTTGAAATGCGCAGCCGTTGGAAGAGAAAACAAAAACAGGGCGAGTTTTATTTTACTGGGCACGAGCTGTGGGGCACCTGATGTGCTGTCATATGATGCAGTCAGGTTTTAGCTTACTTAATGTCGTCAATTTAAATATGCTGCTGATAGAACAACACTGTTTATTAACAGAATCTGCGAGCATGCACTCAATTACCAGCAAGTCGTTCGGCCAGCGTGAGCGCGTGCACTGATGGCCGGTAGTCTGGCGCGTGCTGCGCCTGTTGAGCGGCCTGCTGGTGCAGGTTGTACATGGCGCTGAGGGAGTTCATGGCGTGCAGAGAGTAGCCGTTCACCCCGTAGTGCTGCATGATGAGAGGTCGCTGCCTGCGGAGCGCAACAGACGGTGGTTTTCACATGGAGCGCCAGAGAGAGCGCGCGCAACTGCAAACCTTCAAAACATATGCCAGGTCCAGTGACTTTTCCCCCCTCTTTTTTCCATAACACTTATTAGCAAATGAATTAATCCAGCGCGCGCTCCAGGGACCAACAGATTTTAATGTGGGCATTCAAGACTAAAGTGTTATCCATTAACATCCAATTATCGCTTTGTTCAATCCATTAATTATACAAAAGAGTTTTAATTGGTGTAATTATCAGTTGTTCCTGTAATGAACCGTGACAGATGCCTCATTCATAAATTTATTCACGTCGCTTCTCCTAAAAGAGACGCTTTGACAGATCCGACACGTCTTGGAAAACGAAAAATGCTAGCTGATTTATTTATATACACACTATGAACTTTATTGGATTATTAAAGATAAATGTTGATTTTTGGCAAGTCTTAGTGGTTAAAAACCCAACAGTAGAGCTATTTTTCATTTTTATTCAGTTTTGATTGGTTATTTTTTTCATCTTTAGATATCTTAAAATTTAAGTGAATTCTGAGAGTTTCTTTAGTTATTCCTGTGCCGTTAGAGGCCTAAAAAGCTACAGCTTTACAACACAAACATAAAAACTTTCTTGGAGCAAAAAAAATCTAGCAATTTCATAAAACGCTATTTTAGACTTCTTCCGAGATTTTCATAGATGAAACGCTGGAGGACATGATTAGATATGTATTAGTAGCCAAGGAGGCTGACAGGAGGGGATATCTCGGAGGTCCAAACAGTTATTATAACTATTACAAAGGGACCACAGGGAGAAGATATAAATCTTTCTGCTGTATGACAGCCGTGTGTCTTGGGAAAATTCCAGGTTTAAACCAGTTCCTCACTTTGAATTATTTATTTTCTTTAGACTTGATCATTTCATTAGATCAGTTTATGTGGATTGTTTTTCTGGAAGTAGTTTCGGAATGTATGATCAATTTTAACAAATTGATACCGCAGGATAAATAAATGTTCAAATAACAAAGAAGACATTAAATAAAATTTAATTAAATAAATAAATTAATTAGTTTAAATAAAATAAGCAAGGAGATAACTTGTTCTGTCTTTTATATTTCATAGATCTGACTTCAGTCAGTTCAGTATTACACACATGTGGGACGTTCTGTACATTTAAAACGACGTTTAGCTGTTGAAAAGTTACTCTGAGTAAAAATGAAATATTGTATTTTTCATTTACCATACCTGCAATTAAATGGTTTGGGATTTTATCGATCCATGTGGTTTATACGTTTTAATACACATGTAATTGATAAACTGAGGGTAAATATTGTTGAAAACTAACTTAGTTTTCTCAATAAATTTCAGGTTGTTCATAATTTGTTTTAAAAAGTTACATCTGGTAATGTACTTGTATTTCTTTGCACTAAAACAAAGAGAACATGTTGTTATTATTATGTTATTAAGTTAGTTATTATGCTGTTATTTTACTGGCCTGGCCCACTTGAGATTAAATTGCGCTGTTTGTGTGTTTAAAGGAACAGTGCAATAATAATAATAATAATAATAATAACAACAACTACAACAACAACAATACTACTACTACTACTACTACTACTAATAATAATAATAATAATAATAATAATAATAATCATCATCATCATCATCATTTGTATTTTCTTCTGTCTATTTCTTGCAGATTCAGTGTGCCTGCGTGCACGCGTGTGTGCGCGTGATGCCCGCAGTGCCCATTCCCAGCCTATTAAGTGGCTGCGGCGGCTGATGAATGTGATCAGAGGGCAGTGGGGAATAGTTTAATTCGCCGGGACAGAAGGTGCTTCGCTAAACATTTACTTTACTCCCCTAAGTATTTGAGTTGAATGGGCCTCACCCCCTCTCTCTCCACCCCTCCACCCTCCCTCTTCCTCTCTGGCGGCCTCTTATCCCCCCGCCCTGGGGCAACGTTTTGGCTGAGATGTATGGCTTCTCCGCGGGTAAAAATATGCATGTTGATCCCCATTTGGCTCCCCGTCTAATGGAAGTGCAAATAGGTTTCGACTGCGAGGCCCACCATTTATCATCAAGGCTGACACGGACGGACGTACAGTGGGACTCGATGGTTATAGCTCGGCGTTTGGAGATGTCGCGTGCGCATGTGCTGGTGCTTTAACTCCAGTAAAAGGCCAGCATTTTCTTTTCTGGACATTTTTTTTCTTTCTTACAGTAAATGTTATTTAAGCTGGATCAAATCCAACAATTTTATTTATTTATTTATTTTTTTGTTTACACCCTCCTGATTTTCAGTTATTGATTTTAATGACAGGAACATTTCCGGATCTATTTGCCGTATTTTGCAGCTTTAAACCTGACCTATCATCATTCCCAGCTTTGGTGTCTTTCGGTCCAAATGTAATTCCTCCCAGCAGCTCAAACTGAGGCTGTCAGCGCTGTTATTGTCATTCATAAGCTCTCCGTGCTCCAGGCGCTGGGCCCTCCTGGCTGTCCCTCTCACTGCTTCGATTATCAAACCGTCATTATGTAAATTGGCATGTACAGTGTAAACTCTTTGATCCGACCAAATTAGGAAAAATGTTATTTGTAAATAGCCTTCAGGCGCACACGTCGTCCTGACAATCTGCTCTTTAGCTGTGTCACCGGTGTAAAAAGCGTCTGAAGGTGAGACATGTTTGATTTTACATTTATATGGAGGCAGTTTGTTACACAGAGGCCAGATTTAATTGACAGGTGCTTAAACCAATATTAATCAAATAATTTAGATTTAATCACTCTTTTTTTTTTTTAGCAAAGAGAGACGAGATAAAAAGATAAATATAAAAATGATTAAAACGTCTGAGAAAAGACCAGCTTTATTTTTACTGCAAGGGAACGCTGTTATTTTGGAGGTAGTATATGTCAATTTTGGGGAGTTAAAGTAATTCCAAAACAAACGTTTTAGTTCATTTAATTCAATGTTTCTTTAATAGCTGATATAAATATGATTTTATGTTTTGGTTGTTCAAGTACATTATGAAGATTTATGGGGGAAATGGGAGGTTTATTCTTTAAACAATAATTTACATCATAAATCAAAGGAACATTTTTTTAAGCTTCCTTCCAAACTTTAGAATTAAATGGACGATGTTTAGTTTTTGTGGTCCAACCAGAGAGTAATCAAACAAACACACACACAAAAAAAGAAAAGAAAAAAAAAATCACAAACAATAAAATATTTTGCAAAACCATTTAAAAACTATTCTAATATTTTATCTCTCTTTCCGTTTTACCTTTTGGTGTCGACGGTCCGTCTCCTCCAACTCCGACCAGACTAAAATCCAAGCTCGTGAACTTCTGGCTTCACGTTTCCTGCTTTTTCTTCTGTTTTGTGTCCCACAAGTCAGGGAAGAGTAACAGTCCAGCAGTCTGTTGCATCGGCTTCAACTCCGCTCGCGCTGCTCCTTCATCCACGTCTCGCGCACCAAGTCGGGAAGCCGCCATCCGCTGGTGAGCGAGCTCCCCGCGGAGGGATTTTTAAGGAGAGCCTCGCGGGGAGTTATCCGGACTTCCTATTGGTTCCCTGAGCTGTCAGTCGAGTTAGATAGAGCAGCTGATCGGCGCTGACGTGTTCAGTTATTTTGGAAAATGATGAATTCAGCACATTATGTTTATGTTAATCTCCATGTCTGTGTCTGATAAACATGTTCAGCTTTTAATAATCTAAATTTAGATAAATATTTACTCTTGTTGCAGCGCAGGCCAAATAAATCAAATTTCTCATCACTTTGGTTCAAGCACAAACTCAACAGATGATGAATTCATGTGGTTTTTAATGTTTGAGACTAAAACTAAAGTACATTGCCGCCCGTGATATTTTCATCTATCATTTTTTGTCTGCGCTTGAATGTGATGGATCTTGTGTTTTAGTGTAGAAAATCCACAATATTACAGTTTGTTTTTGAGCTT
This sequence comes from Melanotaenia boesemani, assembly GCF_017639745.1. NCBI lineage: Eukaryota > Metazoa > Chordata > Actinopteri > Atheriniformes > Melanotaeniidae > Melanotaenia > Melanotaenia boesemani. The sequence continues at coordinate 6,149,836 of NC_055689.1, read as the reverse complement.
TCCCAGAGAGACTTTTGATGGCCAATAGATGCCTGGGTGCTGCCTTTAGACTCTCCCTCCCGGCCCGGAAGGATTTTTGGATGGGATAGGGAAGACAAGACGCCATCTCAGCCTCCAAAAACCCCTGTCTCGAAATGACTGCGGGTAAGAGGATTAGGGCAATAATGCCCTTCTCTTCTTGAAGGGTTTTTAGAGAAGATTTCTTCTCCCGGAGAAAAACCGTTTAGGTAGAGAATTAAGGGCAGCACAGTAGCCTTTTAATGTAAAGCTTGCATATTTTGTTGATATGCTTGGCCCTGTCTTTCTTTCTTTCTTTCTTTCTTTCTTTCTTTCTTTCTTTCTCTCTTTCTGTTTCTCAGCCTAACACAAGTCTGAACTGTAGACAAAACATTTAATAAAGAAAATATGTAAATTGGTGACGCGCACAGGTGCGTCATTAAGCAGCGGTTTGTGGTTTCATATAAAGATTTCTACTACTGAGACAGTAGAATAAATGGAGGCTAGTGATGTTTTAAAGATAAATATGTTATTTCAGTAAGTAATAGACCTTCTGTGTGAACTGGTGTTAGGAGAGAAACATCATTTAAAACTGAAATATTTAAAATGAGCCAAATAGTGAAGGAGTTTAAAAGCTGTAATTTGAAGAAGATATTGGTCACGTTACATTCAAAACGAGTCTAAAACTAAATGATAGAAGCAATTAATGAATAAATAAGCAATATGATAAAATTATATAAACTCCTTTTTAGAAAGTAGGCTATTATATTTGTGTTGTTCTTATTAAGCCCATTTGAATAAATCTGATTTATTTATTTATACATACATATCTTTTTCATATATAGCCTATATATATATATATATATATATATATATATATATATATATATATATATATATATATATATATATATATATAATGGTAAATATATTGTCAACTGCCCCCCCAACTTTAACTTTTTTCCACTATGTGTTCTCCTCTGAGAAGCTCGTGCGTGTCTGTCACCTCGCGCTGGGCTCCTATCACGCGGGTTTTTTTCGAGGTCTGAGAAAGAAAGAGGATTAACTTGTGAACCAATGGAAATGAGAACTTAAACGGGAGGTAAATCTGGCCACTGTCTCTTTGTGAGGACCGTCTCTAAAGCAATTAAAGCGAGAAAGAGTTTCTTCTCAGCGCCTTTCCACCTAAAGCTCCTGAGAGCGACTAGAGCTGTCCAGCGCATCTGATGGGTTTAAACGCCACAAAGCAGCTCCCTTTTCGTTGTACACAACCATCCAATGCTGAAGGCAACGTGGAAAAACACAAGTAAAGAAAAAAATCATAAAGATTTCACCTTAAAAAAAAAAAAAACAAAAAAAAAACAACAACAACAAAAAAACACACAACAAACCAATGTGTACATTTACATTTCCTTTACGCAAATGGATCAGTAACATTTCCACATCTTTGCTAATTTCCTCTCTTTCTGCTGAAAAACATTCATATTTTTTGTGTGATTGATACCTGAACTAGACCTCTTGTTTCAGCATTTCTTGATAAACAAAATCATCTTTAATGCGCTAAATGCCTAATTAATATTCTTAATGATGTTTCTGCAACTTCATGAATACATTAGGTCCGCCGTCCAGCAAGCCTCAGCCTTCCCTGCACCATTCAAGGGTATTTCAGCATCTGTTCATCCCACAGCAATTAATCATTTTGATGTGTGGTTTAAAATCGACTTCTTGCAGGGGACCTTTTTGACAAGAATAACAAAGCAATTTGCCAGAACCCACCTCTTAGACACCTTATTAGCTGCACTTCCACAGTAAGATCGGCTCTCCTGCTTATTTTCTTAATATATATATATATATATATATATATATATATATATATATATATATATATATATATATGAATTTTAAGACACTGAAACAATGTGTTTCTTGTCAGCACCACACCTCTGTTTCCTCCTGAAATCCCTTTTATTGGTGACAAGATCTCAGAAGCTCAATTGCAAATCCTTCTAAAAGTTTTCAACCTGTCAGTTTCTTCTAAAAACGGCCTAATTCCTCCTCATTTTCTCTCCCTCCATCCCCTTCTCTCTTTTTTTCCCTTGTCTCAATCCCTCTGTCTCATTTCTTTCCCTTGCCTTCTCTCCTCTCTGGCCCGGATCCCTCTGCACAAGGGGCCCCATTGTATAGTCTTAATCCAGAGGCAACACAGCTTTAGGGACATGCAGGGATAAAAGGCCCATCAAGCCCACAACTTTATGGGGGCAAATCTCTCCCTAATCCTTCGCTTTATCTAAACAAAAGCCCCCCTGCCTTAATCCACCTATGTGTTGAAAAAAAAAGAGGAAAAACTGGAGAGAGTGGCAAAGAATAGGAGAGGAGGGAAAAGAAAAAACAAGAGATTGTTGGAAGAAAAAAAATCTCACACTCTGGGACTGAACTAGGGAAGATCATTCAGGGGGGGTCAAAGTTTCCTAAAAGAGGTAAATAACATTGACATGATCCTACCTGCAGGGAGGCTGATGTATCTTCATGTGCACCAATTAACCCATTTCATGGTTTACCACATGAATATCTGGAATGGATGGAATTCTTTAGGTTGTCATCTAAAATAAACAAGGTGTGTTAATTCTAAGGTTATTGCATGAAACATTTGATAAAACACGAGCTTTTCTACACTGAGTAAAGAGTAAAGTGAAGATAGAACCAAAATTAAACTTACATTATATGCCTGCATGGGAGAAATTAAACTTTAGGTTGAAATAGACTTACTAACTTATACAGATAAAATTTGGTAAATAGTGATTTTAGTGAACCAGGACTGTAGAACAATGTGAGAGTTTTATTTGTGTCATATGGTGGAAAAGCAGTTAAAGCAGTTGAAATATTTTAAAATCCATATGAAAAATAATTTCTTATCTGAAAAACACAAACTTATAATTTAATTTGTTTTCTCTTAGAACTGAAATATGTGTCAGACACACATCTGACAAAGTGACCATATTTCAGAAAAAATAATAAGGTTAATATTCATGTTTTTGGTGTTTAGTGACTTCAGAGAATGCATTCCCAGTGACAAAATTGTTGTATCTGTGAATAAATTTTTCTCATCTGCTGTTTTCCCCTTTCTGCAGGATAACACCATGACTGGACTGATAATGATGTCATTGATCACCTGCAGCAACAAAATAATCTATAACATTAATATTTGCACTAAAATACGTTTTCAATCTTGTTTTGTGAACATTAGGATTTAAACGTTAAAATATTGCCTATTTGAAACCCTGATAAGTTTTTAAGGGATTGGGAAGGGAAGTTTTGACTGCAAAATGCACATCCGGGACTTTTTGTGTGTTTAACAGAATGAAAATAAGCTTGTGGTTAATGTGTCAGTACATGTTTCTGTGTCAGGAGTCCCAGGATGGGATGTTAATATTGGAAAATCCCTGCTTCAAAATGTCCCCTATTCATTCATTCATTCATTCATTCATTCATTCATTCATTCATTCATTCATTCATTTTCTCAGTACAGTGACATTTATAATGTACATTCTTGGAGGCGTCATTGCCCTTCAGTGTCCCGATGCGGAGAAACTAAAAAAAAGTTTGAAACTGTGAAAATTATGAATCTGTAATCAGTGATTCTTTCCGATCCGATACTTAGTATCGGGGATACTTAGTATCGGGGATACTGAGCCGATATTGATACTTTGTACAGAAACTTCATGTGTGTCACACTTTCAAAGCAACGTACGCTGAGGGGAAAGGAAGTGGTAGTTACTTTTTTATAGAATACTTTGAGACTCAGATGGAATTTACCAGTAAAATGATTAAATAAATATCTAAATACGACAATAATTGCATGTTTGTCGGCACCTGAATATTAAAATATTTTGTTAACCATCAGTCTAAACAAATGAGAGGGATTAGTGTTTTCATCTTTCAATCCTTTTAAATATTTTTCTTCTGCATTTTTATTTTTAAAAACTCTACAGTGGCTGTTTGACTGAATATTTAATGACAGCAGCCTCTGTAGCATCCTTACCAACTAAATCTAGGCCTTATAAATTGATGTGAGCTGATCTCGGGGACACACTTCACTCCAAACTGAACTCATACAGAAATTTAACACCAGCTACATTATAAACATTTGGGTTCCCCTTACGTTAAAAAGCACGAGGAGTTTGAATGGCAGCAATAACAAACACTGACAAATGCTTATAAAATGCAACCAATCTGCAAAAGAAAGCCCTAAAAAGATTGTTAATTGAAGCGACCCACAAGTGTTAATTGCATCATGTTATTCTTAACAATTATAAAACCAAAGAACATTTTAGAAGCACGTGGACACGTCAAACATGGAGGAGCTTAGAAGACGACCACTCTGTCACCTCATCTGACACAACAAAACAAGAGTCATGTGTGATCCAGCCTACTTTTCTCAGGATCTTCCTTCAATTAAAGAAATGGGTGCACGAAGCTGAATTTTAACAGCAATCACTAAGCAAAATCTCCTCTTTATGGCCAGAATCCTTTCACTTCCGCTCAAACATATGTCTTTACTACAGAAAATCCCCCTGTATCAGCTCCACTTTGGACAGACCCTAACGTGGAACAGGATTTGGCAGGCTGAGAGCCTGCTGAGTTAGAGTCCGACCTCTTACAAATAGGTGATGAGCTAGAGGGATACCTACAGCTTAAAGGATATATATTGTCATTAAAGTGATTTTTTTTCACTCTCAGTTTCCTTTTTAACATAATTCATTCATGATTCTTTCTTAAGAGTTGTCAAAAGCAAAAATGTCTCTTATGTCTTGCCATTTGCAGCATATCACTCATCATTTTGTCTTTGTTAACACCCTCAATTACCTTCTCTCTGGCTCCCTTCCCTCCTAATAGAGCCAGAAGAGAGCTAATGAAGCAAATAGTTGGAACAATTTAGTCATTAGAGACAATTAAGACAATCCAATGCAATCTAAATCAGACCAGTAGACAAGGAGAAAAGATCCACAGAGAAGACACCCATACTGAGCATCATTCTCTGCAAAGTCAGCCAGTGTAGAGAAAGTGCTTTAGACTGGATTGAAGGAATTTTCCCTCTGGTGGTATCACTAGTAATACTTGAACCATTATAAGGCTGGTTGAAGGCGTCTTTGATTCCTTCACGCAGGGATTACACCTGGCCTCAGGAGGAGGAAAATGTTTCCTGAAGAGACAAACAGAGGAGACACAAGGCAGCCATGATGCATTCTACAACAATAAAGTATAAATCCTCTTCTTCACAGCGTATTACAGGAATGAACATAAGGGATTGTGTCATTGTTGGCCTATAATCTGGCTTTAAACTCCTTGTTTTACAAATGGACCTCTTTAAAAAGCTTTTTCTTTTTCCACAGATCTTTTTTCCCTCTTTCACTTCATCCTGTATTAACCTACTGTTTTCTCAGCATTTTTAAAATTTTTTGTTCGCTTGCGTGTCATATTTAGGGTCGAGCATTACAACAATTTCTATTTGTAGCATCTGTGAGGCAGTCGTGTAATGTATAAAAATATGATGTAATGACACACAAAGTATGTAAATCTGCTCACTTTATCAGTTTTATTGAATGCAGAGTGCATTTCTTTCTCATTAGTTTGTAAAAAATAGTGTGTCACAAAAATAGACCCTTTAAATAGCAATATACAGTACATGCTTAGATACTGTAATTTTCCAAATGCCTTTCCAAGTGTCCTTGCCCTCAAAAGCTAAGGGTAATATCCTATCCTGCTTTGGAAATGGACCTGGTGGTGTGTTTTTTTCTGTTCGTTGAACAGGCAGCCTGCATGAAATAACTTATTACTGTCCCCAGTGCTATCTTTACTAAGCATGAGAAGAGCATTTCTGTCTGAACTAATAAAATCAAGAAATGATCCAAATGTATTGATCGATAACTGGATAAAAATCTGCATCACCCTATTTTTTTTTTTTTTTTTTTTTTTTTAATTATTCCTGGTATCAGTTTGAAATTTTCTTTCCATTATGTTAATGACTGATACTGTTTATTTAACTTTTTTTTAATTTAAGTCCTTCAAATTAATTTATTTAACCAGGAAAAACCTCATTGAGATCAAGAATCTCCTTTACAAGAGTGTCCTGGCCAAGACAGCAGCAAACCAAGTTAGAAGCCAATCAAAACCACCAATAAAATTACATATAAAATTACAAATATACATCAACAACATTTACAGTTACAAAATAATATTATTAAAAACATTTACAACCTAAAGACGCATCATTTAATGCCCTCAACTTACTTTTAAAAAGGTGTAAGGAGACCGGTTCCCCAAGAGATAGCTTATCCTGCAGCAAATTCCAAGCTGTTGGAGCAGCATATCTAAAACTTCTTTTTCCCATTTAAAGTCTGACTTTGGGAATAGAAAGCAAAATTACATCCTGAGTCACAGAACGAAGATTGTGGCTACTGTTTCCTTTGGGTTGGATAGCATTACATAAGTATGAGGAAAGCAGATTTAATACTGCCTTATAAATCAAAATGTGCCAATGATTTTGTCTACGAATAGACAACGAGGGCCAGCCAACTCTTTCACACAAAATACAATGATGAATTAGAGCTTTGAGATTAGTTATAAACTTCAATGCTCCATGATAAACAACATCCAGTGACTCAAGACATTGCAAGGATGCATGCATATATAAAACATCACCATAGTCAATCAGAGACCTAAAAGTAGCATCAACAAGTCTCCTTTTAGCAGCAAAAGAGAAACAAGGCTTATTTCTGAAATAGAAACCGAGATGCAGCTTCAAATTTTTAACAAGTTGTTCGGCATGATAGTTGAAAGACAAGGTATCATCAATTAAGAACCCAAGATATTTAAATGATGAGACAGGCTCAGTCACATCACCCAAGGATGCCATAATAGAAAGCAGGCTCAGTGCTTTTGCTTTGAGTTTAAAAACAGCACAAGTTTTGTTTTATTTGAATTTAAGGTCAATTTTAATTCACAGAGAGTAACCTGAACAGCATCAAAAGCCACTTGCAAATAACTAAGAGCCTGAATGAGTGATGGAGCAGAGCAATAAATAACAGTATCATCCGCATATAAATGAAAGTTGGCATTAGGAATATTAGGGATATTACGGCCAATACAATTAATATACAGTGTAAATAATAGAGGCCCCAAGAATGAACCCTAAGGCACACCATTTTTCACTTCACATACCCAGAGGACAAACATTCAACCTGAACACATTATGATCTCTTTGTTAAATAGTTGTTAAACCAGCTGATAGACTGGTCAGACATACCAATACTGTGCAGCCTTTCTTTTAAAATGACATGATCAATGGTATCAAAGGCCTTTGACAGGTCAATAAAAAGAGCTGCACAGTGTTCTTTAATATCCAAAATATTAATAAAATCTCTGACAACCTTTAAGGCTTTTTCTAAAACCAGATTGGTAATCAGATAAAATATTGTTATTTGCAAGAAATTCTTTAAGCTGATCTGCCACAAGAGACTCAAGGATCTTAGCCAGCACAGAAAGCTTTAAAATAGGCCTATAATTATTTAAAAGTGTAGGATCTCCACCTTTTAACAAGGGAAGAACAAAAGCAGATTTCCAAATAAGAGGAATTTCATTTGTAACCAAAGTAAGGTTAAAAAGTTAAGTTATCTGTGCAGCAATAAAATCAGCAGCTACTTTCAAAAAGCAAGGTTCTAAATTGTCTGGACCAGCGGATTTCTTAATATCCAGACGTCTGAGGGCTTTATGCACCTCAGTAGAAGTAAAAAACCTAAAGTTAAAACCTTAAGGGACAGTTACCTGATGTCCAGAGCAGTTTGAAGAATTTAACTACACCTTACCTTCAGTGTCAAACAATGAACCAGAATAATAAAATGTTCATTAAATAAATTGAGCATTGAGGCTTTATCAGTGACCTTTTTTGAGTCCTTGACAATACACACAGGAAGCTCTGGTCTTTTGTTGCCTCCTGACAAAGATTTTATTGTATTTCAAAACAACCTTGGATTGTTAAGAATGTCAGAAGTTTTGGTAAGAAAATGCTCACCTTTGGCCTATTTAATTGCAACCGTGCAAGAATTTTGAATCTAAAGTGCAGCCAATCTGAATCCAGGCCAGAACCCCTTTCCTTTGCCCAAGCCACATCCTGCTCATGCAATAGACCAGATAACTCAGGACTAAACCATGGAGTATCACAACCTTTAACCCTATGTTTACTGAAAGAAGCATGTTTATTGACAACACCAATAAAACTATCAGAAAAATATTTCCAGGTGCTCTCAACATCCTTAATGACATTTTCTCCCAATCAAAAGCATAGAAATCATGAAAAAAAACCTTGTTTCAAAAAGCTCTTCACGTTTTACGATGATGCATGGTTTTGTTTTGGGAATTTTAGTACTTCTCATTGTTGCAATGACACAGCGAACACTGATGTTGTTTTCAAAAACTGCAGCTGAGGAGTATCTATGGGAACAGTAGGTAAAATGAGGTCAGTTAAAATGGATTTATCAGGACTCTTCAAGTTAGGTCGAGTTGGCTTATCAATAATCTGAAAAAGATTCAACGACTCACACTGAGCTTTAAGATTATCGGACACTGGATCTAGCCAGTTCCAATTTAAATCACCAATTAACATAAGCTCCCTATATTTTAGCTCTGATATAACATTGAATAATAGTGCATCGCTAACTGCTGAAGGTGGCCTATAACAGCCAACAACTATGATATGTAGCCTTTTGGAAACTTCCAGATCCAGGGCCAGAATTTCAAATTGTTTGCTTAACTTGATTTTTTTTGGGGGGGGGGGACAAATATGGCAATACCCCCACCCCTGTGAGGGCGGTCAGTCGTGTATACATTCTAACCATCAATAGTTGTCATGCAATAAAATAAACTATGTGATATAGCAGTTTCTAACATATTTATCAGTTAAGAACACCAAACGCACCAAAAGCAAAGAAGACTCCAATACAACAAGGTAAATACACGTACACACACACACGCACGCACACACACACACACACACACACACACACACACACACACACACACACACACACACACACACACACACACACATATATATATATATATAGAGAGAGAGAGGGGGGGGGGGCATTGCACTCCCAGAGGGCAGAATAACAGATGTTGAGGAGAGCTACAAGTACCTTGCCATTTCACAGGCAAAATGGCAACCATGAAGAAGCCACAAGGAACGCTGCAACAGTCAATTATCCGCAACAAGATGAAACATCAAAGCTCCGTTGGAGAAATGACACCTGTAATTTAGTCATTGGAAGCCATCAGGAAGATGGCACTAAGATATGAAGCACTGAGTGAATGGCTCAGGCAATGGAACCTGGAGGAGAATGAAATGAAGGAACCATTATGGGAGGACAAGCCCCTGCATGGAATATACCACCGACAGATGGCTGACGTGGCGGATATGAACAAGTCCTACCAATGGCTAGAGAGGGCTAGACTCAAGGACAGCACAGAAGAGCTAATCATAGCAGCACAGGAGCAAGCCTTGAGTACCAGGACAGTCGAGGCTCAGATCTACCACACCAGGCAGGATCCCAGGTGCAGGCTGTACAAAGAAGCCTCTGAAACAATCCAGCACCTCACAGCAGGGAGGAAAATGCTGGCAGGCAAAGAATACATGAAACACTATAACCAAATAGCTGGCATAGTGTACAGAAAGGTCTGTGCCAAATATGGATTGGAGACCCTTAGGTCACAATGGAAAACACTTCTCAAGGTGATGGAGAATGAAAGGGCTAAGATCCTGTGGAACTTCCAGATACAGATCAATAAAATGGTGGTGGCCAACCAACCGGACATTGTGATCATGGATAAGCAGCAAAGGAAAGCCCTAGTAGTCAATGTAGCCAACCCCAAAGATGGAAATATCAGGAAAAAGGAACACAAGAAACTGGAGAAATACCAAGGACTCGAGGAAGAGCTGGAGAAAGCCTGGAAGGTGAAGGCAACAGTAGTACCAGTGGTCATCGGAGCACTGGGGGCCGTGTCCTCCACACTGGAGAAGTTGCTCCAACAGATACCTGGAGAAACATCAGACATCTCAGTCCACAAGAAAACTACCTATTTTTATTTTGTTTTCTCTTTGTTGTGCAAAGGGGAATTAATGCTTTTGCAAGCTACTTTTAATATCGTCTTGGTTTGTGGATTAATAAAGAACCATCATGATCATTAATGATGATAAATCTGACCATTTTAATGCATTGTCCTGGTTAAATTCAGACCTGCCACTTGGGGAGCGTTAATGCAGTGGAACAGTATTTTACTTGTCTTTTAACCTTCTTGTGGTGGCATGGCTCAGCAAGGTAGAGCGGTTGTCTTGTAACCCGAGGGTTGCCGGTTCGATCCTCGGCCAAGTCGAGCTTACGTCAAGGTGTGCTTGGGCAAGACACCGAACCCCTAATTGCTCCTGATGGGTCGTGGTTGAGCACCTTGCATGGCAGCTCCCGCCATCAGTGTGTGAATGTGTGTGTGAATGGGTGAATGTGATGTATAATGTAAAGTGCTTTGGGTATCGTTCCAGGTACAGTAAAGTGCTATATAAATACAGATCATTTACCATCCCTTTTTATTCTGCTCTTTATTTCTTCGCCACCAATGCTTAAATTACACAGGGGTTTTCTGGGGAAGCCTTGTTTTTGAGCATGCACCGCAATTTTGCTATTCATATTTTAACAACCACAAAAAGCAGAAAAATAAAGTTGTTCTAAATTCCCCTTGAGGCCCATTTATGTTCCCTTTTGTGCGTAAATAACGACGTCCATTTCATTGTTGTCATACATCATCATCATACTTCCATGTGTCTTTTGCATTGCCATGGTTCTTAAGTCAGTTCCTCCACTAGTGGCCAGTACTAAGTTCTGAGTTCACTCCTGTGAGCCGACGTCAGTTTCAGACACTGTTTGGCAGCAGTAATGCATCGCTATGAAGTTTTTTCCAACCACCCGTAACACACTAACCACTTGCATACAGCCTTTGGCTGTGCAATTTCTGCAGTTGTTGTGCCAATCTTTATTCTTCTTCTGCTGTTTTGTTCCTTTCCTAATCCTACTCTTCTTCTCTGGTTTGTATCTTTTACTTGTCACATATCAGCTATTCTGCTCAGTACTGCGCCCGCGATTTCCAGTGGTTTTGCTCTGTCTTCCGCATCAAGCAACAGATAGCTAAGCTCCCTGAAAACAGATCAAATTATGTGTGTAACCGACGCAGAAGACTGCCGAACCTGTCCTTTCATCTGAGAATCCATCTTATGCGTCAAGCATAAATGAGCCTTTAGTGGGTAGTGTTGTTTGTTTGAAATAGGCATCACTAAGGACAGCTTAATAGGTATTGGGTCCTTTGGGGTCCTTATTCGGCCATCTTCTGAATGTGCATTCCACATGGAGCAGGCAACACAAAAACATCACAAAAGGCTCAATCCCAAGCCGCCCCCTACACACTGCAGCGTGTGCACTTTGTTCCAGCTGCGCTGCAGCCTCCACAGCTATTTGCAGCCGTTTAAGTCAATGGTTTAGTTCACACTGGGTACGATGCATTGCATATCAGAAGTGTCCCAGAAGCGCATTGTCGCGGCTCTCCAGTAAACGTACTTGCATAGTCTATTTTTGACAGAGTATGTGTCCAGAACGCCTCAAACTCAGCAGTTCAGATCTGGGTAGACAGGAAATCAATCCAATCCAATCCACTTTATTTAAATCAGACACGAAAACAGTGTAAAATCTTCCAGTTATTATTTAAACTAAAGCCCCCATGCAGATTTACGCTCACTGAACCATGTAAACATTCCGTCATTAATCGGTCAGGGTGTCTCAGTGTTTTTTATTCATCATGGACGATGAGACGTTTATCCTGGAAGTGGAGAATTCTCCAGATCTCCTGTGATTTTGTGATCCCGCGGATCCAGCTAGGTGGACTGTACTCCCTGGCGCATGTCATCTGACATGCTCCCAATGTGGATTGACCCGCCACAGAGGTCGATACGAAACTTCAGCACAGCTGGAACGCGACACACATGCATCCAGTGGAAATTGAGGCTAACCCTCCGTTTGTGCATTCTCGTGGAGGCTCTGCCATTTTAAGGGTTGTCCCAAATCACGTCCCAACCACTGAGTACTGCATGTGTCTTGCAAGTTTGTCACACTAATAGAAACTCAGAAAAGGTTTAGGAAGATAAAATGAAACTAACAAATCTTACTCAAGGCTGTTGTTTGATTGGATGTAAGCACAATTAGCAGCATTCACTCAATAGTTGAATTGGAAATGTCATTTGGTAATGGGGTTGCTCGTGGATTTGAATTCAAATCCCACACTGTTTAAAAATATAAAAATATGTCTAAGTTTGATTCTGGTTTGAAGTTTTTTTTTCTTCATAACATTAAGGGGTTCATGAATCAAAAAACTGTAGCTGATTCGCTTAGCAAATAAAGAAAGAATGGAACTTTTGTTTTAATCTCCTGACTAAATTAAACATTTGATGGACCTTCTTCCTTACAGCACCAGGAGAAATCATCTCCCTCCAAGGAGTGGGGGGAGTTCTGATTGTTATAACGTCCTGCAGGAAGTTTTATGACTTGGTTCCTGCTCCACAGGTCACAGGTCAACCCTGACTTAGGAGAGTGAACACTTTGGATATCCAGATCTGGAAAGTTTCTGAAATGAATCTTTAATGCATTACAAACCTATCATGATGCCTCACAGTGAACTAAATGTTTTATGGAATTCAGATGGAACTCATCACCCAGAAACCTCCTTCCATTTCAAACTTGTATCTTTCTTCAAACTGATAAGCAACTCCCTTTTCGACAGGGTCAACCTCTAATGGAAACAGACCATCTGAAAGCCACCAGAGGTGTTTATCTTAACGTTCCAGGAGAGTAATTAAACAATTTAAAGTTCTGTGATTCCACCATGGAAAAAACAAAGACTGAAGAAAAGAGTAAAAGATTCTGTTTTTATTCATTTAAAATGTTCATTTACATATACATATGTGTTTATTTTGATAGTGCACACCATGCATACAATTATCATTTTGTACAAGGTTTAATCAACAAGCTTGATTAATGTGACCTAAAACTTTATTAACATGTGTTTATCTTTTTAAGGTATCACCTTCTTACTATTTTGATTGTGTGATTATTGTCTTTTACAATGGGTCATTTTTGGTTTAATAAGGCTTCATTTAAGATTTTAAGAATTTAGAGACATACAGATGTTACCACAAATGTTTAATTTGATACTCTTTCCCAAATTATCTGAAAGTTCAACACAGAGAAAGCTACGTCTGTTATCTGATCTCACCACCAGAATCCACTCATTGGTGAAAATGGTCCTACATCCTTCTGTGGGGGCAGTCCCACATCAGCTTTCTTGAAACTTAGAACAAAGAAATTTAATTTGGTGTAGAGTTTCCATTTTTCCTGCTTACTTGGAGGATCTCCTGGAAGATGCCCTTCAGATCTTCTGGAGACCTGGGGCCTCATTTATCAAGCTGGCGTAGGAACAAAAACCGGCGTACGCCAAATATAGTCAACTTTTGAGATTTATGAAAACCAAACTTGATGGGAAAATATTACTACCTCCACGCAAACTCTGACCCAGGTGTATACACAGAATCCTGCAAAACGGGAAATGGCAACACCAACGGCACAGAATAAAATCAAGGAAATGCTGTGAAATGTGAGAGATTTGTGCACAATCCACTATTACTTTTTCTTTCCTTTCACAACCAGTTAGATATTAAAGCTGTTTGCAGAAATGAATAAAGACACACATTTGATATTAATTCTCCTAAGAGCACATGCTCAGGAAGAAACAAAACAAAAAAACAAAAACAAAAACAAGCAAACAAACAAAAAAGAAAACCGGGATGTTCAGGAAAAACTGAGATATTAATAAGAACATCAACCACTAAAATATGTTCTGTCATTGTGAAACAAAACGTCCATGGTATAAAATCTATCCAGCTAAATAAGGTGACAGTCTGCTGCCAGCAGGCTGGAGGTGATTGTGTCCCACTGCCCACCCAGCTGGAGCACCAAGCAACTAGAAAGAAATATTATTTAACACTAAATAAACTGCTACCAATCTCAGATATATCTGCACATATTTATTTTTTTAAATTAAAACAAATGACTATATTACAGGTGTCATTACTGTCATTTAGCAGATGCTTTTCTCCAAAGCGAATCACCTATGTAAGATTCGAACTTCAGTCTCCCGCATGGCAGACGGATGCTCTACCGACATCCAGTCACATGTTCTGATATCTCTGGTGTGTCTTCTCTTCTGACACTGCCATGACTACCACTTTTCTGCCTTTCTGACACCAGTAATGCCCACGCCGTGCCCACCAATTAAACATTTTTACATTTGTCAACGTGGTCCATCAGGATCTCTTTCTCACACCCTGAAAAACTCTTCCTTTGCCAAGCCATCGATGAATATGTATCATAGGTGTTCACATGACCATTTATACCCACCATGTGGGCGTGGGAAGGTGCTCCCTCACATGCGCACGCTTTAGAGTTGATTCTGATTTATAAACGGAAACAGGCGTAGGACTAAATCTGAAAGTAGAAGTGTGCAGCATATCCTTTTTGTGCCACAGATGCCACCTGTAGTTTGTTTGATAAATGAGACCCCTGATCTTTTTCTGGCACAGACCTGCTTACAGAAGTCTCTCCAGAGAGACAAGGAGAGATGAGGCTGGAGAATTAAGTTTGCCGTGATGTAAGACCACCACAGATTGAGCCTGCATCCAGTATGCATGATCTCTTTTGTTGTTGTTTTTTTTTTTTTTTTTTTGCTGATTAACTCTGTTTAGTTTATGTCGTTTTTCCAGTTTGTGTTTTTCTCTTTTTGATCTTTAATCTTGATTCTAAATTTTGGAGTTTTAATTTTGAAACTGGTTACATCAGGCTTGCCACACTTCAGAACCAGTGTAGAGTTTTTCCTTTTTGGACTGATCCAAAGCTGGACTCTCGATCTTGTGCCATACCACCACACGCCATATACTGTTCACCATCTGCGACACCACCAATGCAGCCACAGAACAAGACCGTACCAGCAGACAAAGCCTTCAGATCCAAACCTACCAACCATCACGTAGGTCAAACCTTCTTCTCCCTGGAAGCTGTGAGTCGGAGCTACCACCAACTCAGGCCTCCCCTGGTGAGCTGAGAGTCACCACAACGGTTGTAAGTCACCTCTGGTCCGATCAGAACCGGACTGGTCCTGCCAGGGTCCTCCTCAACTTGTCTACCAAGGAATGGTTTGTTTGACAATGGTCTTATTGAAGTAGTTTTTACATCTTGGTTAAACGTCTAGCTTAAACAGATGAGATTAATTTATCCTCTTCTTCCTTTGCAGGATTCAGAAATCCTTTCCAGTTTTCTTAAACATTAGTTTTATTAACACCACAGGTTAATTAACTTTTTTTAAATTTCTTACACACACCTTTTATTACACGGTCTGGAAATAAGATTCTGGTTTGAACATTTTATTTGCATTTTACAATGTTTGGTTCACGTTTTTATGTAAATCCTCTGTAAAAATTTCCCTGGACATTTATACATGATTAGACTAGTAATAAATATCTTATTTTAATCCTAAACTGGTCTGGTTTGTGAACAATCTCCTTTGAATCATGTTATGGGTCCCTTCGAATTAAGAATTCACATTATTATCGTCCTGAGACTGATTGATTGATAACTGATTGATTTGACTAACTTGAATGAATTAATTTATTAAATTAATTAATTTAGTATTCTAATGGTGTCCACACTGCCATTACGTTGGTATCAAAGCTCTAGTGTGGTGGCGCTCCCTGAGGTTTTTGATTAATAATTCATGATTTTATGTAATTATTAAAATTAACATTTTTATTAAACATTTTTAATGTTTAATGAAACTAAATCCCTACAAAACCAAACAAAAACAGAAAGCAAAGCAACACCATATTGTCGTGAAAGATACATTTATCAGTCATTTACATCTAATATAAAAAGGAGCAGCAAAATAATTAAACAAAATAAGTTAATTTAGAATAACAGAAGACAGGAAGGTTAAAATACTTGTGGAATCACTTTAAAGTATTTGAAGTATAATGTAGCTCTTGTTATTGTAATGGTTGCTGAATTTATGATGTTTCAGGGATAGTGGAAAAAACAGGCAGCTGTTGCAGCTCCATATTTTTAAGATGCAACTAGTGCTTTCCTTTTCCGGTGGAGGGAAGAGATTCCATTCCTGCCCGTCTTGTTTATGCCCTCCCCCTCCAATTAAAGTGCTCTCCACAGCTGTGAGTGACACTGTTAGAGAATTAGAAAAAGGAAAGAACCACAAGGTCAGATGTAGCCAAGTAGACAAAAATCAAAAAAGAAAAAAAAAAGTCAAATGTAGCTGCCACTAAGGTGAATTAAAATTGTATTCACTCCTGCTGTCCTACCAGGAGAACTTACTTGGGAATACTGTGTGGAATATTCTGTGTTTCAGTGTGTTTCAATGAGTAGGGGCGGTTCAGGGTCTACACACTTCAAAGTGCAGGTTCGTCGGCTTTATATGCCATTGGTGCACCAAGCAATGTCCCATTTGGAAGGCACCTCCGAATCCACCCTACAAGCCCACAGTACATTTTGTAGTGAAGCCTACCAGTGGTGGATCCTTTGTGGCATCTTTCCTTTTGCACATAATGATGGCAAATGAGCAGCAAAGCTCTGAAGGGTATGTTTTTCGTTTACCTCACTTTATTAGAAATGTGACAAAACCAAATACATTAAAAATATGTTTGTTAAACTGTGGCATTAAATCGTGTTTGATATTTGTGGATTTTTAAGGGGTTAATGAAGAGTGTTTACTGGCTGGAAAACAACAGCTTTTTTTCCCCTTTTCATAAAATACGTTATTCAGTTTAAAAAGGTAAGATAGAACCAACTTGGTCTGTGTTAAATGGTAAATGGTCTGTATTTATATAGCGCTTTTACCCAAAGCGCTTTACACATATGTTACATTCACCAATTCAAACACCCATTCACACACTGATGGCGGAAGCTGCCATGCAAGGTGCTCAACCACGACCCATCAGGAGCAAATGGGGCTCGGTGTCTTGCTCAGGGACACCTCGACATGATCTCTCAGGGCCAGGATCAAACAGCAACCCTTGGGCTACAGGATGACCACTCTATCCACTGAGCCATGCTGCCCCCCAACGTGTTAACGTTCACTAAAGTGTCCTATGATATGCAAATTTTCCTATGATTTCTGCCTGCTTACGGCCACATCTCCAGTTCGCGTCTCAGAGGCAAGGAATACATCCCACTTGAATTAAATGTCCCCCGCCTCACCCAGGCCATGGTTGAAGCTCTGCCGGAGACGGGAGTTGAAACTCTTTCTGACAGAGTGCTCCACCAGACATTCCCAGCAGACCCTTTTGGCTCCTCCACCATCTGAGCCAACTCAATACCAAGTGGTGATCAGCTGAAAGCTTTGCTCCACTCTTCACAAAACATGCTGCCTCAAGTCCAGTGATACAACTCCAAGGTTGATTATTGAACTGCGGCCT